>NC_056744.1:394981240-394993740 GCF_019279795.1 Protopterus annectens
GAGGGGCCTAGGCAGGGGGATTTAACCCCCTTTTTCCAAAGGAAGCGGTGCCTGCACAGCGGCTCCAGACCCATCCAAGGTAGAGACAACCGCAGGTTCCACAGTTGAAGCAGCTCACGGCTCCAAATGGGTCTAAGTAGAGGCCTACGAATCAGAAGTAGTGGGCATCAGGGGATGCGAAAGCGCTCGAGTATCAGCGAACTGGTGACTGGCTTAAGAGAAGTGTCGTCAGTAGCTTTGGACCTAGGCAGCCTGTCTATCTCTGCGTTTTTTCAGAATGTCGGTAGTTGGATGGCTTACCTACATTTCTGGATAACTGAACAGAGAACCGAAATATTTAGAGGCGAAAATATACAGATGACTGACAGTGTATTGATTAAATAAAGCACAAAACTGACAGCAAGGTACGTTGTGGTCAGGGCCTAGGCAAGGAATACAGTACGAATGAAAATCTTTGTGAGGTATTTGCTTTCCACGAGAAATGCAATTATTAACTTTTACGGACATTGATGTTAAGTTGTCATTCTCGCCTTCATTCTTGCTGGATGGGTTCAGAGCCGAACCTCTGCTCCGACTCTGCCTATACTATAGCTCGAGAGCTATTTTTACCGGCTCGAGGCAGCCCTATATCCCACAATACCATGCGCTAACTCTCCAGATCTCGTTTGCCACTTCGCTGCGAGGATGCCTTTTTTACCGGCTCAGGTCAGTAAAGGAATTTTTTTGAGGTAGTTTATTAGGTTATTTTCCCTACCTTTGTTCCCTATCGATATTATACTTCATGTTTGTTTCGTAAGCCCTACCCACCCCTGTAGTTAACTTTTATAATCAGGCCTACAGGCTTTAGTTTTTTCTGTTTACTCACCCCTGTGTGTGTGTTGTTGTTTTAGTCAGCCCCCTCATCTCCCCCTTGTGTGCAAGTGAGTGAGTGTGTGTGCTGATTGAGTGACTGTCTTTAGGGCAATGTCCAAAGACGTTAAGGTCTTGGGATTCAAGAAGTGTGACTCGTGCTGTCAGAAAATGTCTGACAGATGGTCACACTTGTGTCTATTGCTTGGGGCCTTTACACCTGCAGGACACTTGTTCCATTTGTCACTGATTTAGTTCAAGAGCCCTGCAGGAAAGGCGTAACAAGCTCATTCTAAGGAGCTTGTTAAAGCCTGATGACTCCCCGTCCAAGTCTGGCTCGGGGAAGTCATCAAAAAACTGCCAAACCCTCGGCTCCAGCTTCTGAGCCGAGGGCTGGTGTTGTCGAGACTGCTCCGACCTCTGTTCTGGCTGGCTCCGAGGCGAGCAAAGTGGGGTCCGCTTCGAAACCATCATTAGAGCAGACCCCCGCGCACAAGCGCTCTAGGTCCCCTTCTTTAGAGTCAGTCAGATCGGCTCCGAGGTCCCCCCTCCTATCGGAGCGGAGTCATAGGACTCATTCATAGAGGTCTTCCAGCTCTCAGACCACGACATCGAGAGGGTGGTCAGTAGACTCAAAATCTCAGGCACTGGCCCAAATGCTTCAGAGCCCATCTCACCAGACTGTAGCTCCTTCGATACAGTTATCCATTCCTCCTCACTCTTCTCTCGAGTTCGGAGCCGGAGTTAATCGGAATTGTGACCTTGACACCGGAGCTGAAGGAGGGGGTATCGGCTCCGACCTCTTTATTGGTTCCGTCCATGGAGAGGTCCGGGCGCCGGGACTCCATTGTTGGCTCAGAGGGGGGTGAGTGGCATCGGACCCTTGTCCGACCCCGCTCTCCCTCTCGGAGCTTCGGCTCGGGTTAGTTCGGCCCCGGCATCATTTTCGGAGCCTTCTCCGTCGGTTCCGGGGGCAGTTCCGGCCTCTTCGGAGCTACCTTTGGTGTCTGATAGGGGAGCCTTCGAGGTGATGAGGAGTGTAATGGACCCAGTGTCCACTCCAAGGTGGAGTTCTGCGGCTCCTCCCTCTGTAGTGCCTGTTACGGTCTCTGGCCACCCTCCTATACTCCTATCCTCCTATAGAGGAAGCACATAGACTCCCCAGAGTCTGTCACATCGGACACAGACTTGGATGAGTCGGAGGGTTCCCCCAGATCCCCCTCTGAGGGAGTCTCCTTTTCAGACATCCTGGAGATCCTAAGACAGAGGGGAAACTAGTCCACACTCAAACCTTCCGAGGAAGAGTCGGTTTACCTTGACGCCTTTGGATCTCGCCCTTCCACCTCCTGGGTGCCTCCCCCTTTTGACCCACTAATGGAGGTAGTGGCTAGAAAGGCATGGGCAGCTCCTGATTCAATGGAACCTACCCCTAGGAGGCCTTCTAAATTTATTTCTGCACCAGATGACAAATCCTCTCTCACCAAAGGTGTTTCAGTTGATGCTATGGTGGTAGCAGCAGCCACTAAGAAGGAATTAGCTGATCCTTCTGGACCTGTTCATCCTCCTAACAAAGAGTCCAGGACCATGGACAGGTACGGCAAGCGGACCTTTACTTCAGCGACATTTTCTATGCGATCGCTGAACTATTTATGTCATTTCACCCGCCTTCAGAGAGACTTGCTCACAGAGCTGGGTGAAACGGTACAGGATCCTTCTGCTGCGGGGTTAAAAATAAACTCTCAGCTGGCTACCCTGAACTCCATTGTTAACTCCTCCATGCGGCTAATCTCTTATGCAGCCGATGGAGTGAGTAGGGCCGCTGGCACAGGTGTTGCGTTGAGACGTCACGCTTGGATGCAACTAACTTTGCCGACCCCTTCAAGGCATCCTTCACCAACACCCCTCTTTGACGGTTCGGAATTGTTCGGGCCTCAGGTGAATACCCTCACCAGATGAGAGAAAGATGGTAGGACTCTCTCTGCCGTGGGAGTCAAGTTTTTCCACGCCTTCTAGACCTTATCCTAAGGGACAGAGGGGTGGAAAGATGTCTTTCCACAAACCACAGGGAGTCGTGCCTGCCGCACGCAGTGAATTTCCCCCTAGAGGCAGAGGGGGGAATAATAACAGATGCCGCCCCAGGGGCAGAGGGGGTCCACAGAAAGTACAGTTTTGTACCTACCATAAATGTAGATGTCCGATAGATATGCAACTGCAGTCCTGACATATGGGTTGTCCTGCCTCAGGCAGCCCCTCGGTCGGCCGGATTCCAAAGTCTGGGTCCGGCGTCGGCCGATGTCGCCTCCTCCCCGACGTCAGAGCGGCTGGAGTATAAAGGCATCCGCCGACGCCATCTTCTTCAGTGTTTCTCGCCCCAGATGCCAGGTGCCCTCCAAGGAAGGCTAAATTTTGTGAATGTATAAGCAAAAAATTCCAGACATGCACAACAGTAATAAACAGATACACCATAACTGATATCCCCAGCTAAAAAGGAGAGGGGGAATGGACCCAAGGAAAAAGCAGAGGGGTAGGAGGGAGGGAAAACCTGACTGCAGTTGCATATCTATCGGATATCTACATTTATGGTAAGTACAAAACTGTACTATGTCCTTCAAGAATGCAACTGCAGTCCTGACATATGGGTGGAATACCCTAGCCAAGCTGGGGGTGGTAGGATCTAAGCAAGAGATGGTGTAGCTAAAAGACCCTGCAGGACTGCAGAAGCAAAGCCTGCTCGGGATCTGGAGTATAAAGGCAGGTTGTAGTGTTTGGTAAATGTATGCACGGAGCTCCATGTAGCAGCCTCTAGAATGTCCTTTGTAGCCACGCCTCTTAGAAAGGCTGTGGATGTGGCTATAGCTCTGGTTGAGTGTGGCCTAATATTGGCTGGCACACCCTTTCCATGGAAGGAATAACAGAATCTGATGCAGTGTCCAATCCATTTTGAAATGGTTTGCTTGGAGACTGCCTTTCCCTGCAATCCGGCAGCATAGGCTACAAATAGTTGGTCAGACTTCCTGGTGGTCTTTGTTCTGTCCAAGTAGTAGCGTAATTGTCTGTGTATGTCTAAAGTACGCAGCAGCTTTTCCCCTTTATTTTGAGACTTGGGAAAAAGTAGGCAGGTGAATTGCTTGATTTAGAGACACCCTGGATATCACTTTTGGCATGAATGAAGGATTGGTCCTTAGAGAAACTAAATGAGAAAGGGAGGTACTGCCATGAGGGCCTGTATCTCCGAGACTCTTCTTGCTGAGGTAATTGCCAACAGGAAGACCGTTTTCCAGGAGAGAAATTGCATTTCTGAAGATGCTGCTGGTTCAAAAGGAGGAAGAGTTAATTTTTCCAAGACGTAGTTGAGGTCCCATGCAGGAACTGGTGGTTTTCTGGGAGGTTTGATATTCTTTATCCCTCTTGGAAACAGTCTTAGCAAGGGATGCGAAAACACAGGTGGGTCACAGTTGTAATTTGCTGAGATTGCTGAAGCGTGAATTTTAATGGAAGAGTATGAGAGGCCACTATGAAACATTTCTGCCAAGTATTCTAATACCTGAGGTATGCTCATCACTGATGCATCCTGGCCCTTTTTGGCATTCCAGATGATGAATCTCTTCCACTTTGCCGAATAGGTTTTTCTGGTGGAAGGTCTGCGTGCTTCCAGTAAGATTTCCTGAACTTTTTCGGAGAGGGGGACATGGGTCAAAGTCATGGAACCCTCCAAGCTGTCAGTTGTAATGTTTGCAGGTTTTGATGTACAGTCCTGTAATTGTGTTGAGTCAGGAGCAGAGGCCATTGGGGCAAGGGCCACGGTTTGGTGTGAGTTATGCTCAGTAGCAAGGGATACTAATGCTGCCTCTGCCAGTCTGGAGCTATCAATATTCCTTTTGGTTGCTCTGCTTTGATCTTCAGTAACACCTTGGTCAGTAATGGTAGAGGAGGGAATGCATAGATTTTTAGGGTATTCCAGCTGAAGGAGAGCATCCGTTCTCCAGGCTAGAGGATGGAGTGTCCTTGAGCAGAACCTGTCCAGGTGGTGATTGAGATGAGAAGCAAAGAGATCTATGTCCGGTCTTCCCCATGCAGTTATTTGTGAGAAAATGTGTGGATGCAGCATCCACAAAATTTCTGCTCAACCTGTCCGCCAGAACGTTGTCCTTGCCCGGAACAAACTGGGATTGCAAATGGATGTTCAGTTTCAGGGACTTTTCCCAAAGAGCCATTAGTCTGCAGAGGGGATACGAGTGAGTGCCTCCTTGTTTGTTTATATACCACATGACAGTGGTGTTGTCTGTCCTTATTAGCAGATGGCCTTGAAGAGATTTTCCAAAAGGCTTCTATTGCATGTATCACTGCCAACATCTTTTTTTGATTTATGTGCAGAGGCATTTCTGTGGGAGTCCATTGACCTTGAATGCATCTGCCCTCAATGTGTGCCCCCCATCCATGATCTGAGGCGTCTGTTGTAATGGTTTGACTTGCTTGAACTTTGTTGAAAGGCATGCCTTGGTTTAAATGGCTTGCTTGAGCCCACCACAAAAATTCCCTTTGCAGGCATGGAATAAGTGGTATTACGTCTTCTAGGTTGTGGCTGTGTTGAGACCATAAGCTTTTTAGGTACCATTGTAGCTTTCTCATGTATAGTCTTGCCAGAGGGATCAGAAGAATACAAGATGCCATGAAACCCAGGGCCTGCAGGATCTTCTTTGCGGTCAGCTGGGTAAGTTTTGCTAGGCTTTTGAAGTAATCTGGTAAATGCTGTTTCTCCTCTGAGGAAAGCCATTTGTGATTGTGTGTCCAGTTTTGCTCCTAGAAAAATAATCTTTTGGGATGGCAATAGTCTTGATTTTTGAATGTTGACTGTGTATTCCAAAGCCTGTAGCAACTGAATGACATAGTCCTTTATCAAGGTTTGTTTGCAGTCTTCTTGTATGAGGCAGTCGTCCAGGTAAGGGTATATTTGAATCCCCTGGAGTCTGCAAGGTGCAACTACTGATGCCAGGCATTTCGTGAATACTCTGGGCGCAGTAGATAAGCCAAACGGCAATGCTGAGAATTGATAATGCTCTGTTCCTGCAAGAAATCTGAGGTATCTTCTGCAACTGTGTCTGATTGGGACATGCAGGTATGGGTCCAGAGTAACCAGCCAAGACCCCTTGCCCAGCATGGGAAGGAGTTGCTGTAACGTCAGCATTTTGAATTTTGGCACAATGAGAAAGGTGTTTAGAACGGACAAGTCCAGTATATGCCTCCATTGCTTTTCTTTTCTTGGAACAAGGAACAGTCTTGAATAGACTCCCTGGCCTTGTTCCTGAGGAGGAACCTTTTCTATAGCTTTCATTGGTAACAGCTTTGAAACTTGTAAGAGCCTCTGCCCTTCGATTTTGTGGCAGGTTTGGCATGCCTTGTCTCGTTGGTAAGGTGTGGAAGTGGAACCTGTAATCTCTGTCTATGTCCAGAATCCATTTGTCCTTGGTTAAAATATGCCAGTTCTTTGAGAATAAGGATAATTTTCAACCTAGAGGTGCTTCTCTGAGCCTTGGTAGGCGGAGTGAAAGTCAAGTCACCCTGTGGTGCAGGTGAACTCCCTGCGCCACTTCTCTGATTTGGTGGGTGGGTGCCATTGGCGGCCCCTGTAGGAGCCTCGGTATTGCCCTCTACCTCGAGCACGCCTGTTTTTTCCCCTTTGAAACTTGTCTGAGTCTGGAAAGGACCAATTCTTTGAAGGCCAATTCCTTCTGAATCTGGGAGGCTGAACCTGGAGGAAATCCTTGACAGTCTGTACTGATTTTGCCTTTTCCTCAATAGACTTCAACACATCCTGTGCATTAGTACCGAAAAGCTTCTGTTTTTCCAGAGGTGCATCCAGGAGCTTAACTTTAACATGGTCTGGCAGTGGCTGTTCTTTCAACCAAGCATGTCTCATATACGGCCCCTGTCATGGCTGCCCTACATGAAGCTTCCAATGCATCATAACCACACTGAAGAAAATGATCGCTAACCTGCTGAGTATTATGAAACAAATCCTGCAATGCCTTTCTATCTATAGGCTCAGGAGAGGCTAACTTTTTCTGCAAATCATCCATTAAGTAATCCTGGTACTGAAACATATGAAAAAGGCAGTTGAGTGACCTCATGGCAAGGGTGGAAGAGGTATAAACTTTTTTGCCCCATCTCTCTAGGGACCTAGCTTCCCTGTCAGCGGGCAGAGGGTTTTTGGCCGAGGAAGTAGCCACTCCTTTGGGGCCCTGTGAAATAGTTTCTAGATCCACAGAGTGGGCCTTAAAGAGATGCTTATGGGTTTCAGAGACCCTGTAATACCAGTCAGGCTTGACAGGAGCAGGAGGGAGTGAATCAGGCGAAGCACTGGAGTCTGAGTATACATCAAGGACATCCAACACTGGAGGAATAGCTAAAGGTCTGTGTTGGGGTAGCTTAAGGAAGGTACGTAGCCTTTTCTGGAGTCAGAAAATTCCTGACCCTGCCACTGAAAATGTTCTCTCATGGAGTGGAGAACTTCACCAAAAGAAATATCCTCTGGAGGGGAGGCAGAGGGAATTGAATCTTCAGCATCCGAGTCCTCATAGGCCTGGAAGGATTCTTCCTGGGTATCCGAGTGCTCTGAATCCCCAGAGGCTTCATCTGAAGAGAGGGTGTCTGTCTGCTCAGTTCTAGGCCTTTTATCTGCAGGCGGCTGAGAACCTCTGTCTGGGTGCGGCTGAGAACCCCTGATAAGAGAGATTAGATCTGCAGCAAGAGTCATGATCTGTCTATCAGAAGAGGGGCCCTGAGAAGTAGATTTAGGATGGGCCTTGGCCTGGCTGGCAGCCTTAACACGTGCAAAGGCCTTGATGGACATTGATACTGGAGGCCTAGCTGCCCCACGTGCAGGGGTAACCTTGTCCACAGGAATGGTGTTGGGTAAATCTAGAGCTTCGGTTTCTGGAGGAAAATCAACTGGCACCTTTGAAATCTCCGGGACCGAAGAACGCGTTAAACCGGTGTCGGCCTGGGGCGGTTGAATTATCGCTTCCGAAGGGACCGATGCACTTGCGGAGGGCTTAGGCGCGGTATCGGTAGACTACACGGGCTGAGGAGGTCTGTCCCGGTCCTTGCGTTTTTTGGTAGATTGTGCTGTCGGCTGTTCCGACGGCATGATATAAGCGAAAGATTTGCCAAAAAAGTCTTCGGCAAATTCTGCCCGGCGCCTGAGTGTGCGCTTATTAAAGCATGCACAGGCAGAGACGTCGTGGTCTGGGCCCAGGCAAGGGAGGCAGTAAGAATGGAAGTCCTTATGAGGTATTTGTTTACCACAAGACAAACAATTAACTTTTTCAATTTTTTCTGACATCGGCTGAGGCAAGAAAAAATGTTCCCCAACGGGGTACTTAGCTTTTAGATGACTTCGGTAACTGAAAACACAGGAGCTGACCGACCGGCACTTGCGAACGGCTTCTGCTTCGGGCACTGCGCGGCAAGAAAGACTGAAGAAGATGGCGTCGGCGGATGCCTTTATACTCCAGCCGCTCTGACGTCGGTGAGGAGGCGACATCGGCCGACGCCGGACCCAGACTTTGGAATCCGGCCGACCGAGGGGCTGCCTGAGGCAGGACAACCCATATGTCAGGACTGCAGTTGCATTCTTGAAGGACATCCAGGGTTCCAGGAAATCTTTCCCTGACCAACCCTTTCAGCATCCCTGAGAAGCTGCCCGACTGTCCGCCTTCGGAGGCAGTCGGGGGAAGATCATCTCTGTACCCAGAAGCCTGGCAATCCATCTCCCAAGACACATGGGTACAGAAGATCATATCAGAGGGTTACAAAATTCCTTTCACTTTCCCTCCGATGCAAAAAAAAAAAAAAAAAAAAGTGTCATCCAGGCAGTCCCAGCAGATCAGCTAGGATCCGGAATCTACTCCAGATTCTTTTTGATACCAAAAAAGACAGGAGATTGGAGACCCATTTTGGACCTCAGCAGGTTAAACAACTATGTATTAAAGACAAAATTTCAGATGGTAACACTGCAGTCCATTCTACCCTTTTTGGGCAGAGACAACTGGATGTGTTGGTTAGACCTCCAGGATGCGTACTACCACATAAAAATACACAGGCGCTCCAAAGGTTTCTCCGCTTCCGGCTGGGAGTCATTTTCAATTCAGGGCCCTGCCCTTTGGTCTCACCACAGCCCCCCGGGTGTTCACCAAATGTTTGGCAGTGGTCACGGCTCACCTGAGACAGAAAGGATTCCAGGTCTTTCCATACTTAAGACGACTGGCTCATTTCCGCTACCACCAAACAGGATCTCATAATGGCCAGGGATTATACTATCCATCTTTGCAACAGCCTGGATATTTCTATAAATTTTGCAAAGTCCGCCTTGTCAATGTAGAAACTTTAAAGGCGCCGTATTAAACACCACAGAAATGTCTGCAACACTACCACCTCAGACAGTAACAGACATAAGGTGGAATGTTCAGCTTCTGTTTCAGCCCAACAGAGTCCAAGTCAAGCTAGTATTGAAAGTGTTGGGCCTCATGGCGGCGGCAATTTTTCTACTTCCATTAGCCCGCTTCCACATGAGACTCCTTCAGTGGATGCTGTTTTCTCAGTGGTCCTTTCAACAGCTGCCAATGACCCACAACATCAAAATAACACCATCTTGCAAGAAACATCTCTCCTGGTGGATGGTTTCCCCTCAGCTTTTTCAGGGCAGACCCTTTGTTCTCCCCCCTCCAGTTGCCACTGTTCCAACGGATGCCTCCTTGATCGGGGGGGGGGGGGGCATTATCAGGGCAGGACAGTCCAGGGCACTTGGCAACAGTCAGAATGCCACCGGCACATAAAATGTCCTGGAAATGAGGGCGGTACTTTTGACGTTGCAGGCCCTTCAGAGCTCTCTTCCCACGGGGACTATAGCAATTCAAACGGACAGTATGTCTGCGGTGAGGTACATAAACAAGCAGGGCGGAACAAGGTCCTACCCCCTCTGTCGAGAAGCACTCGGACTTTGGCAATGGGCGATTTCATCTCAACGGTTTCTGATAGCAATGCACATCCCCGGGAAGTCCAACGTCATAGCAGACAGATTGAGCAGAACTATCCTCATGCCTCACGAGTGGTCTCTAAATCAAGCGGTAGTAGATGGAATTTTTCGGAAATGGGGCCAGCCTTGCTGCGACCTTTTCGCAACTCCGTAAAACAGCAAGTGCCTCGACTTCTGCACACTTTTTCCTCTACCAAGCCAGCCCCTCAGAGACGCTCTTGTTCACGTTTGGCCCCGGGGTCTTCTTTATGCCTTTCCCCCCTTTCCATTGATCCCACAACTAATTCAGAAAGCTACCGTATTGAGATCCAAAATGATCCTCATTGCCCCGTTTTGGCCTCGGCAAGTTTGGTTCCCGTTCCTGCACAAATACCTACTGGAACAGCCTTGGCATCTGGAACCCCTTCCGGATCTATTGACCCAGCTCACGGGCAAGCTGCATCAGTCTCTACATTCCATCAACCTCACAGCTTGGTTGCTCCACTTCCAGCCATAGCCAGGCTTCCCCTTATTTCTCCTCCTGTTCGTGATATCATTCTGGCTTCCCATAAGTCCAATACTAGGAAGACTTGTGCGAGTAAATGGAAGCGTTTTTCACACTGGGCATAAACTAGATCCTTTCCATGCACCCATTCATGAGGTTCTAGACTTTCTGGCGGAGCTTTTTCATTCGGGGTCATCATCGGCCACCATCAGGGTACAATTAGCGGCCATTGCTAATTTTCATGTTGGACTCTCCGAAGCAAATATGTCCCACAAACTCTGTAAAGCCTTTCTCAAGGGCATCTTGTTGCTCAGACCTCCAGTCAAAGATCCACCCCCACAATGGGATTTGAATTTAGTTCTAACCTCACTAATTCTACCCCCTTTTGAACCGGCAGCTTCTTGCTCCCTCAAACTTCTTTCTTGGAAAATGTTTTTAGTAGATCTATAACATCTGCCAGAAGGATATCGGAACTTCAAGCCTTGTCTGTCCGTCCTCCCTATTTGGTTTTTCATAAAGATAGGGTAACTCTCAGAACAAACCCTTCCTTCCTACAAAAGTGTTATCGGAAGCAAATCGAAACCACTCCACTGATTTGCCCGTCTTTTTCCCACACTATATCAACAGAGCTGAACAAAAATTACATTCATTAGATGTTCATCGCCAATTACGGTATTACCTAGACAGGACAAAACAATTCAGAAAGTCAGACCAGATCTTCCTCTCATGCTGCAGGCAAGAAAGGGCTTCCAGTATCGAAAGTTACTCTTTCCAGATGGCTGACATCTATTACCTTGATCTATGAGTTGAGACACAGGCAACTACCCTCTAGGCCTAAAGCTCATTCAACCAGGGCACTATCAACTTCAACGGCTTTTCAAGCAAGGTTACCACTAGATGCCATTTGTGCAGCAGCTACATGGGTGTCCAAACATACCTTTATTGCCCATTACAAGCTTGATCTAGCCTCCAGAAATAGAGCTGACTTTGGTTCCACTGTACTCAGGAGTCTGTTCCATTGACCCACCCAGGACTAAGATGCTAGGGACGCTGTCCCATACAGCAAGAATGAAGGCGAGAATGACAACTTAACATTAAGAAGTTGTGTCTTACCATAACGTTCCAGGTTAGTTGTCTTCTCTACTTCTTTCTTGCGCCCCTCCCTCCTGCTCCCTAGCCTGGATAGACTCGAGGTTCTGAGTCCTTCCATTTCTGGAGATACAATATGTTGCATCTTTCATGGTATCCTTAGTGTTACTAGCAGGTAACCTGTACTCGTAAAAGAGGATTATAATATTATTATTATATTACTTTTTATACTATGTCTTCGCTTCCAAACGAGATCTGGGGAGTTAGCGCATGGTATTGTGGGATATAGGGCTGCCTCGAGCCGGTAAAAATAGCTCTCGAGCTATAGTATAGGCAGAGTCGAAGCCCAGGATTGGCTCCGAACCCATCCAGCAAGAAAGGCGGCGAGAAGACAACTAACATGGAACGTTATGGTAAGACATAACTTCTTATTAAGGAGCAAGAAAAGTTTCCCCAACAGGGTACTTAGCTTTAGTTGAAGATTTTGGTTCTGAAACTCAAAAATGAAAATTTTCAGGAGTCGGCCGACTGACACTTGCAAACTGCTTCTGCTTTGGGTACCGCACAGGCAAGAAAGACTGATGTAATGGCATCGGCTGCATGTTTTATGCCCCTGACGTCATGGAAGAAGGGGACAGCAAATGACGGAGGACCCAAGACTTTGTTAATCAGGCCAACTGAGGGCTACTACTGCAAGCAAATAACCCAAATGTGAGGACTGCAACAGTGAAACACGAAGAACATCTGGACAAGCAAAAATAGCACTGAGCATGGTAACTCTTCAAATCCGTCTCCTTAAAGGTAAAGTGATGTGGTTAGAGTAAGGCAAATGCAGACAAAATGCTGGGACTCATTTGAAAACAGTTAAGATGTGAAAATACTGACACCTGTGTGAAAGCCTGATATCTTAACAGGGATACCTTGGAGGAAGATTGTGTACATAATCCATTCACATACATGCCAATGCCTTCACAAATTCTATAGCAACAACCGGTCATCCGTTATTTACAATCTACACCATCGGATCCCTCAGGATCTATACCA
>NC_056744.1:394998740-395023740 GCF_019279795.1 Protopterus annectens
TAAGCCGTCTGGGCAGTTGTATTCAAGCTGGCACCCAGGAATATTATGTTTTGTGAGGGCACTAGTTTTTATTTCTTTTCGTTTACTGTGTACCCTAGGCAACTTAGGTGTTTGACAAATGCCAGATGCTGTAAAAGAATGTCCCTGCTTTCTGCTTGAATAAGACAGTCATTCAGGTATGGGTATATCTGAATTCCTCTGTCTGCAGTATGCAATTACTGGTGCCAGGCACTTTGTGAAGACCCTGGGCGCAGTAGATAAGCCAAAGGGCAGTGCAGACAATTGGTAATGCGTTGAACCTGCAATGAAGCGGAGGTATCTTCTGCAATTTTGTCTGATAGGGACATGCAGGTATGCCTCCTTAGGTCCAAAGTGACTAGACAAGCATTCCTGCCCAGCATGGGAAGAAGCTGTAGTGTTAGCATCTTGAATTTTGGTACTTGCAGATAGGTGTTCAGAATTGAAAGATCCAGAATGGGTCTCCATGCTTTGTCCTTTCTTGGAACTAGGAAGAGTCTTGAGCAAAATCCTTGTCCTTGCTCCTGTGTAGGTACCTGTTGAATGGCTCTCATGTTCATGAGAGCTGTAATTTGTTTTTGTGCCTCTGCCCATTGATTTGGCATTCCTTTGATCCTTGGTAAGGTATGAAAGTGGAATCTGTAGCCTTGAGAGACCATGTTTAGAACCCATTTGTCTTTTGTGATGATGTGCCAGTTGTCTGCAAAAAATGCTAGTTTTCCTCCCAAGGGTGTTGCCAAGAGAGATTTGCTTGGTAGTTTGAGGATAGTCATTGTGTCTGCCTTCTGCTAGCTTGGGGCCTGTCTTCTCCTTTTTTCTGGGTAGCAGAACCCCATTGGCGAGGTTTGTAAGGGCCCTGTGACTGACCTCTGCCCCTTGGGCATCTGTATTTGCCCCTCTGTGATCTGTCTGAAGATGGAAAAGACCATTTTTTTGTTGGTCAATTTCTGCTGAAGCGAGGGGGTTGTACCTGCAAGAAATACTTGACCGTTTGCATAGATTTAGCCTTATCCTCCATTTTCTTTAAAACCTCTTCTGCTTTGACACCAAATAATACAGCCTGTTGTAAAGGTGCATCTAATAAGTTTGCTTTAACGTGGTCAGGGAGGGTTTGCTCTTTTAACCAAGCATGTCTACGGATGACAGAGCCAGTAACACCTGCTCTACAGGAAGCTTCCAGTGAATCAAATCCGCATTGTAAATGCTTGCCCACCTGTTCAACTGCATGCAACAGATCCTGCATTTCCTTGAATTCGGGCTGTTCTGAATGTGAGCTCATTTTTGTTTTAACTGAGACATCAGGAATTGTTGATATTTCAACATGTGAAACTGGCAATTCAATGCTCTCAGCCAGAGTTGCAGAGGTGTACATTTTCTTTCCCCATCTATCTAGGGCTCTGAAATCTCTTTCAGAGGGCACAGGATTTTTAGCTATAGAAGCTTGTGCTCCCTTAGGACCCTGGGATATGTTTTCTGGGTCAGCTATAGGGCTTTTATAAAGGAATTTGTGTGAGTCAGGTACTCTGTAGTATCTGTCTGGTTTGGCTGGAGCAGGAGGTAGAGAGTCTGGATTTAAACTAGACTCCAAGTAGACATCATCCACAATATCTAAAACAGGAGGGATAGCAAGAGGTCTGTGCTGGGGTAATAAAAGGAACTCTCGGAGCATTTTCTTAGAATCCGAGTAATCCTGGCCTTCCAAGTAGAAATGTTCCCTCCGAGTATGTAATGTTTCCCCAAAGGAGTAGTCTTCAGGGGGAGATGCTGAGGGAATAGAGTCTTCAGCATCAGAATCCTCATAAGGTGGAAAAGTGTAATCCTGTTCCTCAGAAGAATCTGAGGAGAGAGAAACCTGGTCAGAGGATGCGTAATCCTCCTCTTGTCTTGGTCTTTTATCAGGAGGGGAATGGGAACCCCTGATAAGGGTAATTAAATCTTCAGCCATCTTAAGCATCCGTTTCTTAGGCATGGGGCCTTGACCTGTAGACTGATAGAACAGTTTTCTTAGGTTTTAAAAGGAGTTTTAAGCTTAGCATAAGATTTAATGGTGAGTGTAGTCTGTCTGAAGACACCTTCTGCAACCGAAGGTGTTTCCTCTGCACCGGTGTCCAATTCTGCTACGGTGTCGGTAGATGGCTGCATCGGCCTAGTAGACTCTGCCTGGGAGTCTGCAGCTGTCTGGGGTTCCAGCTCTGCAGTAGTCAGGGGCTGAGTAGGCGCCTCACTGAAAACCGGAGAACCGGCGACAGGCCCAGCTGAGGACTATGGGTCTGGCTTATTCCTAGGCTGCCTGTCCTTATCCTTGCGTTTTTTTATGAACTGCTGTAGTCGGCTGCTCCGACAGCATGATAAAATTTCCTACCAAAGTAATTCCGTGCGAAGTCAAAACGGCATTTGATAGTACGGTTATTAAACCTAGCGCAAAACAGACAACCTGGGACGTCGTGGTCTGGGCCTAGGCAAGGAATACAATAGGAATGGAAATCCTTATGAGGTATTTGCTTCCCACAAGAAATGCAATTGTTAACTTTTTCTGACATCGGACTGAGGCAGGAAAATGTTCCCCCAATGGGGTACTTAGCTTTATTGAAGACTTCGGACTGAAATTCAAATCGAAAATCTCGGGTGTCGGTTGACAGGCACTGCCAAACTGCTTCGGGCACCGCGCGGCAAGAAAGACGGAAGAAAATGGCGTTGATGCCGCTTGTATATCCCTGGCACACTGACGTCAAGGAAGAAGTGACAGCAACTGACGCTGGACCAAGACTTTGGAATTCGGGCCGACTGCGGGACTGCCTGACGGCAGGATAACCAGAGTGCGATGACTGCAGCAGGGTAACACTAACATCTGCCCAGTCTGCCAGAAGCCTAGGAGATGCCAAAATAGGTCTTTCAGATAGGTGAAATGCCAGACAGACCCAGAATGGACCTAGTGATGGTAAGGGCTCAATAGAGTCAGTCCTGCAACTGTTTACGGTGGGAGAGAAGGAATACTGCAATACGGACATCTATGGTTATGGTTAAGATTTTACACAACTAATTTTATTTCCTTCTATTCTCATGTTGCAGTATTCATACTGTGGGAGAGAACCAGCCCAGGAAGGGTGGAGGAAGAGGTAGCAGATTCCAGAAATCCTTGCAGGAAAAAATCTGCTCTGGCAATATGGTCCAGTTTATAATGTTTGGAGAAGGTATGCACAGTGGATGAGGTGGTTGCTTAAAGGATGGTAGCAGCCTTTGGAAGAGGATACTGCTGTAGTGGAAAGGGCCTTAATCCCCTGATTCAAGGCCTTTCTGTGGTATGAGTAGCAGAAAGAAATGGTATTTGTGATCCAAGAGGAAATGGTCTGTTTGGAGACAGTCTTGCCCAGGGCTCTGGGGTGGAAGGGAAAGTACAGTTGTGTACACTTACCATAAATGTAGATGTTAAGAGTGTATTCACTGTTGCAGTCATGACATTTGGGTAATCCTGCTGGCATGTTACCCTCAGTCAGCCTGAATTCCAAAGTCTTGGGTCCTGCGTTGGCTGCTGTCGCCCCTTCCCTGATGTCAGGTGTATAAAAGAAGCAGCCAACGCCATTTTCTTCAGTTCCGGCCTGCGTCATACGCGAGGTCCAAAATGAATTAACCCCGCATCTGAACACCCTGTTCAGTCTCGGCCTCTCAACAGGATATGTGGCCATAGAATGGCGCACAGCAACGGTGGTTCCGCTGCACAAGGGTGGGCCCACAACAGACCCTGGGAACTGCCAACCAATAAGCCTGACCAGTCGGATCTGTAAGGCAATGGAGCAAATTATGGAACTCTTAAATGGAGAGATTGGGAACCTCCAAACACTTGACCCCACACAGTTCTGCTTAGTCAAGGGCAGATCATGCCTCCTGAACCTGGTGACTTTTGAGACACTCAGGCTATAGATAAGGGAAAGGAGGTACACATGGCTTACCTTGACCTTGCTAAAGCATTTGACACCATTCCCCATTCAGGTATTATTGATAACTTACCAACATGGGCATAAACCCTTGCGTCACAAGATGGATCGCAAACTGGCTCTCAGACAGATCCCACAAAATAAGAGTAGTGGGATCTATGTCCGAATCCAGACCAGTAAAGAGTGGTGTACCTCAGGGCTCTGTCCTGGGGCCCCTCCTGTTTGGCATGTACTTCTCAGAAGTAGAGGCAAGCACTGAATAGCTGTGGCTGACCAAGTTTGCAGACGACTGCAAACTGGGTGCTATAATAGAGTCTCCGGCAGACATGGATATCCTCCAGAATAGCCTTAACGAGACTGATGCATGGTGTCAAAGCCATGGTCTCAGGCTAAATGCTAAAAAATGTGTAGTAATCCCCTTTGGAAAAAAAACAAGTACCCGCGAACTACCACATAGAAGGTAACCCCCTGAAAACTGAAGTAGTAATAAGGGATCTAAGGACCCAAGTAGATATTCAGCTTTCCTTTGATAACCATGTTGCCAAGGTGGTTAGAAAATCCTTCTATGTGACCCATCTGATCACGAAAGGATTCGCATCAAGATCTAAGGATGCAGTGGTGCCCCTCTACTCTTCCCTCATCAGTCCCATTGAGTACAATGCAACAACTGGAATGTACCTGGCTAGGCATCTCCAGCAGCTGGAGAGACCACAAAGGTACCTCATTAAGAGGATTACTGGCCTCAAACAGTTGCCCTATGAAGCATAATTGAAAACAAAGGCTTTTCTCTGTTGCATACCGCCTTCTTGGAAGTGATCTCTAACATACAGAGCCATGTCCAACCCAGAACTGTTGAACATGCTCCATCTTAGCAAAACCAAATCCACTCGAGCTACACGCTCTAGGGATATAAACCTTAGCACAAAGAATAGAACATGCTGGAGGGATAGATTCCCTTCGCAAAGACTTCCCTTGCTAGGGAAAGTACAGTTTTGTACCTACCATAAATGTAGATGTCCGAGAGGAATGCATCTGCAGTCTTTACAAATGGGTTGTCCTGTCGTCAGGCAGCCCTTCGGTCGGCCGGATTCCAAAGTCTGGGTCTGGCTTCGGCTGGTTTCGCACTTCACCCGACGTCATTGCGGCAGTTATTCGGGTATAAAGGCATCAGCCGACGCCATTTTCCTCAGTGTTTCTTGCCCCAGATGCCAGGTGCCCTCTTGGATGGCTAAATTTGGATAAATGCCAAAGTTTCCAAATAGTAGAGAGCAAAGACACAAAATAAGCATGTATGTACATATATACAAACAAATACACCATAATAGATCCCCCCCAAGCTAGCTGAAGATTGGCAAATACCCTAGGGTACCTCAGAGGGAAGGAGGGTGGGTAATCCTGACTGCAGATGCATTCCTCGGACATCTACATTTATGGTAGGTACAAAACTGTACTATGTCCTTCAAGGATGCATCTGCAGTCTTCTAAATGGGTAGAATACCATAGCTAAACTAGGGGAGGAGGAAATGAGAAGAGATTATGGTGTAGTTAGGATCCCTTGCAAAACAGCAGTGGCAAAACCAGCACGGGATCTAGAGTAAAGAGGTAAGTTATAATGCTTGGCAAATGTATGCACGGAGGTCCAAGTAGCAGCCTCTATAATGTCCTTGGTAGCCACTCCTCGTAAGAAAGCTGTGGTAGTGGCTGTTGCCCTTGTGGAGTGAGGCCTGATGTTGTCTGGAGTTTTCTTTCCATGGTAGGAGTAACAAAATCTAATGCAATTTCCTATCCATTTGGAGATTGTCTGTTTAGAAATTGGTTTTCCTTCCTTTCCTGTTGCATATGCTATCAGAAGCTGGTCAGTTTTTCTATTGTTTTTTGTCCTGTCCAGGTAGTAGCGTAATTGTCTGTGTACATCCAAGGTATGTAAGAGCCTTTCTCCCCTGTTCTGTGGGTTGGGGAAGAATGTAGGAAGGTGGATAGCCTGATTTAAAGAGACTCTGGATACCACCTTAGGCATAAATGTAGGATTTGTTCTCATGGACACTAAGATTAGGAAGGGTTGCACTGCCATTAATGCCTGTAGTTCAGAGACCCTTCTTGCTGAAGTTATTGCCAGCAGGAAAGCAGTCTTCCAGGATAAGTATTGTAATTCTGCTGTTGCTGCTGGTTCTTCTAGCACAAAGTTCTAGCACAAAGTTCAAGTCCCATGCTGGCA
Source organism: Protopterus annectens (assembly GCF_019279795.1). Taxonomy (NCBI): domain Eukaryota; kingdom Metazoa; phylum Chordata; order Ceratodontiformes; family Protopteridae; genus Protopterus; species Protopterus annectens. Next base: position 395,004,906 of record NC_056744.1, read on the forward strand.
ATGGAGGTTTTACATTTTTAATTCCTCTCAGAAACGGTCTGAGTAGAGGATGCGAGAAGACAGGAGGATCCAAGCTGTATTCTGCTGAAATAGCTGATGCATGTATCTTGATGGAAGAGTAGGACAGGCCTGTATGGAAGAGCTCCGCCAAGTACTTCAGGATGTTGGCTATGTTCACCAGTGTCGCATCTTGCCCCTTTGCAGCACTCCAGATGAGATAGCTTTTCCATTTTGCTGCATAATTCTTTCTTGTTGAAGGTCTACGAGCCTCCAGGATTATGTCTTTAACCCTTTGGGATAAATTTGGGTTAATTGCTGTTATGTAATGTTCCAGGCAGTTAGCTGCAGAGTTTTTAGGTTTGGATGCAGGATGTTGTAGTTGTTCTGTGTTAGCAGTAATGGGATCAGGGGCAGTGTCCATATTTGTTCCCGGGACATGCTCCTCAGCAGTGGATACCAATGTTGTCTTGGCCAGTCTGGGGCTATCAGAATGATCCTCGGACGTTCCTCTTTGATCTTCAGAAGCACCTTGTGCATCAAAGGAAGTGGTGGGAATGCGTGTGCTGTCAGGCCTTTCCAACTGAAAGATAGAGTCCACCTTCCAAGCAAGTGGGTGGTAAGTCCTTGTGCAGAATTTCTTCAACTGGTGATTGAATGGGGATGCAAACAAGTCTATTTGTGGTAATCCCCATTCTCTTGTGATGGTTTTGAAGATGTCCGGATGCAGCATCCATTCGTGAGCATCTGTTGTAGTTCTGCTTAATATGTCTGCTAGAATGTTTTCTTTCCCTGGTACATAAATTGCCTGTAACTGAATGTTGTAGCTCAGAGCCACATCCCATAGGTCCAGTGCCAGCCGGCATAGAGGGTATGAGTGTGCCTCCCTGTTTGTTGATGTACCACATAACTGTGGTGTTGTCTGTCCTTATCAACTGGCCTTCTTGGTGAAAAGGTCTGAATGCCTGGATTCAGAATTTTACTGCCATCATTTCTTTTAGATTTATGTGCAGATGCAGCTGGTCTTGAGTCCATAGGCCTTGAATGCACTTGCCCATCATGTGTGCCCCCCAACCGAGGTCTGAGGCATCTGTCGTGATGGTTTGTCTTGGTTGACTTTTGCAGAAGGGCAATCCTGTGTTTGATTGGCAGGCCTGAGCCCACCATAGGAACTCTTGCTTCAGGCATGGGATCATTGGAATTTTGGTTTCTAGGCTGTGCTTGTGCTGGGACCACAAATTCTTTACGTACCACTGTAGCTTTCTCATATGTAGCCTGGCATGAGGGACCAGTATTATGCAGGATGCCATGAAGCCTAGAGCCTGTAGCACTTTTCTTGCAGTTAGATGGTTCTGCTTTGTTAATGCCAAGAAGTATAGAGGAAGTTGCTCTTTCTTTTCTGCAGTTAGAAATGCCATTTGTTTTGATGTGTCCAGTTCTGCACCCAGAAAGGTTATTCTTTGGGATGGAATCAGCTTTGACTTTTTTGTATTGACTGTATATCCCAGGGCTTGCAGCAGGTAAGTCTTCTGCTAGTTTTTGTTGTCCGCTTGTATCAGGCAGTCGTCCAGGTAGGGATAGATTTGAATCCCCTGAAGTCTGCAATGAGCGATTACTGATGCCAGGCATTTCGTGAACACTATGGGCGCAGTAGATAAGCCAAAGGGCAATGCTGAGAATTGATAATGCTCTGATCCTGCAAGAAATCTGAGGTATCTTCTGCAAATTGGTCTTATGGGGACGTGCAGGTATGCCTCCTTGAGATCTAGAGTTACCAGCCAAGACTCCTTGCCCAGCATGGGAAGAAGCTGCTGTAGAGTCAGCATTTTGAATTTTGGAACAATGAGGAATGTGTTTAATGTGGACAGGTCTAGAATAGGCCTCCATTTGTTTTCTTTTCTTGGTACCAGGAAGAGTCTGGCGTAAAATCCCTTCCCTAGCTCCATAGATGGTACCTTTTCCACAGCTCTCATTCTTAATAATTGAGATATTTGTTTTAGAGCTTCTGTCCTTTGAGTAGGTGGTAGGTTTGGCATTCCTCTCTTTCCTGGTAGAGTATGGAAATAGAACCTGTAACCTTGGTCTATAGTTTGCAAAATCCATTTTTCTCTTGTAATGCAGTGCCAGTTTCTTGAAAATAAGGTTAGCTTTCCGCCTAAGGGTGCTTCTAGTTGTTCCCTGGTAGGCGGTGCCACCACCAAGTCACTGTGATTGAGTTGTTGTAGTGGTGGTGGCTGTATCCGTGCCTCGTTGGTTGTTACCCTGCCACTGGCGACCTCTGTATTGGTTTCTGCCTCTAGAGCGCCTATTCCTGCCTCTTTGTGCCTTAGAGGAGTCCGGAAAGGACCAATTCTTGGAGGGCCAGTTCCTGCTAAACCTTGGAGGTTGAACTTGTAAGAAATCTTTCACTGTTTGCACAGATTTTGCTTTCTCTTCCATCTTTTTTAGTACCTGCTGTGCAGGGGAACCAAATAAATTGACCTTGTCCATAGGTGCATCCAAAAGCTTAGATTTGACATGGTCTGGTAATGCCTGTTCTTTCAACCATGCATGCCTCCTGATAACTGTGCCAGTCATGGCTGATCTAAAGGAAGCCTCCAGTGCATCATAGCCACATTTTAAAGAATGGTTACTAACCTGCTGTATGTTATGTACCATTTCTTGAACATACTTTTTATCTAAAGATTCTTCAGAGGACAGCTTTTTAGTCAACTGGTCAAGCATAAACTTTATATTGAATCATATGAAATTGGCAGTTCAAAGCTCTAGCTGACAAAGTAGCAGAGGTGTAAACTTTTTTACCCCATCTCTCTAAGGACCTGGATTCCCTTTCAGAGGGGAGGGGGTTTTTTAGAAGAAGTAGCTGCTACAGCTTTAGGACCCTGGGAGATGGTCTCTGGATCTGCAAAAGGAGCCTTATACAAGTGGTGATGAGTGTCCGGGACCCTGTAGTACCTATCGGGCTTAGCAGGAGCCGGAGGTAAAGAATCAGGAGCAGTGCAAGCATCATTAAATGCATCATCAACAACAGAAAGAACTGGAGGTATAGCTAAAGGCCTATGCTGTGGCAAATGTAGGAAGGTCCTAAGCCTTTTCCTAGAGTCTGAGAAATCTTGGCCCTGCCACTGAAATTGTTCCCTCATAGCATGCAAGGTTTCCCCAAAGGAAAATTCCTCAGGAGGAGAGGCTGAAGGGATGGACTCCTCAGCATCAGAGTCTTCGTAAGGAGAAGAAGCCTCAGGAGGGTCTGTATGTTCTGAATCCTCTGCGGATACTGGCTCAGGGGGCTCTGCTCTAGGCCTCTTTTCTGGAGGAGGGAGAGAGGCCCTGTCTGGATGAGGCTGGGCTCCACGAATTAAAGAGATGAGATCCTCAGCCAAAGAAAGCATATGGGAGCTGGAGCTGGGCCTGTGAGAGGGGGGTTTGGCAGGCACAGGTTTTGATGCTTTGGCTGCTTTAGCCCTGGCAAAGGCCTTAATAGACATAGCTGGAGGAGGCCTAGCAGCTCCACGTGCAGGGGTGGAGATATCCAGGGGAATGGTGTCTGATAAATCCTGTGAAACCGCAACAAAAGGTTGGGTTTCAGAAGCCGTTTCTACCAGGTTAGAAGAGGCCTCGGTAGAAGGCAAGTTATCGGCTGAAGAAAGAACCGCTTGCTCGGTTTCGGCTGAAACCGAGACACTCGTGGTTTGCTTAACCGCGGTTTCGGCCAAAACCGCGGACCGCGAGTGTCGGTACTTTTCTTTGCGTTTTTTGGTTATTTGCGTAGTCGGAGGATCCGACGGCATAATGTAGGCAAAATCTGAGCCGAAAATCTGTTCAGCAAAGTCGGCGGCGTCTAAGCGTCCGCCCGGTTAAAGAAGCACAGGCTAGACAAGCTGCTACGTCGTGGTCTGGGCCTAAACAATGTATGCAATAGGAGTGGAAATCTTTATGAGGTATTTGTTTCCCACAAGATAAACAGTTATTAACTTTCTCTGACATCGGCTGAGGCAAGAAAGAGTCCCCAACGGGGTACTTAGCTTTATAGAAGTCTTCGAAGTAGTATTCGGTAGTAGTAATCTCTGGATCTGACCGACCGGCACTTGCGAACAGCTTGCTTCGGGCGCCACGCGGCAAGAAAGACTGAGGAAAATGGCGTCGGCTGATGCCTTTATACCCGAATAACTGCCGCAATGACGTCGGGTGAAGTGTGACACCAGCCGAAGCCAGACCCAGACTTTGGAATCCGGCCGACCGAAGGGCTGCCTGACGACAGACACACACACACAGACACACACACACAGACACACACACACACACACAGACACACACAGACAGACACACACACACACACACACACACACACACACACAGACACACACACACAGACACACACAGACACACACAGACACACACACACAGACACACAGACACACAGACACACAGACACACAGACACACAGACACACAGACACACACAGACACACAGACACACACAGACACAGACAGACACAGACACACACAGACACACACAGACACACACAGACACACACACAGACACACACAGACACACACACAGACACACACACACACACACACACACACACAGACACACACACACACAGACACACACAGACAGACACACACACACACACACACACAGACACACACACAGACACACACAGACACACACACACACACACACACACACACACACACACAGACACACACACACACACACACACACACACACACACAGACACACACACACACAGACACACACAGACACACACACACACAGACACACACACACACACACACACACAGACACACACACACACACACACACACAGACACACACACAGACACACACACACACACACACAGACACACACACAGACACACACACAGACACACACACACAGACACACACACACACAGACACACACAGACACACACACACAGACACACACACACAGACACACACACAGACACACACACACAGACACACACACACACACACACAGACACACACACACAGACACACATATATAAAACTACATGCACCAATATAAAAACTTAACCTTCATCTACAAGCAAATACACCACATAAGTTGTGTAAATCAGAGAAGGAAAGAAAAGTTCCAGCAGAAAAGGACTGCAACAGTGAATACAGTCTTAACATCTACATTTATGGTAAGTGTACACAAAGTACAGTTGTGTACCTACCATAAATGTAGATGTTAGAGTGTATTCACTGCTGCAGTCATTACACTTGGGTTATCCTGCTGGCAGGCTACCCGCAGTTGGCCTGAATTCCAAAATCTTGGTCGGGCGTCTGTTGCTGTCGCCTCTTCCCTGACGTCAGTGCGAGAGGGGTATACAAGATGCAGCAGACGCCATTTTCTACAGTTTCTCTTACCCCAGATGTCAGGTGCCCCCGAGAAGGTAGGCAATACATATTGTTTATAAAAAACATACACCAAAATAAACAATACCTTCATCTACAAGCAAATACACCACATAGGTTGCATAGGATAGAGAAGTATAGATACAAGTCCCAGCAAAGAAAGGGGGATGGTGGGTGGGTAACCTGGACTGCAACAGTGAATACACCAACATCTACATTTATGGTAGGTACACAACTGTACTATGTTCATAGTGTTTCACTGTTGCAGTCATTACACTTGGGTTGAATCCCAAAGCTGAGGTAGGGGCGGCTGGGTCTAAATAGGATTAGGAGTGGCTAGGAGGCCCTGCAGAACTGCAGTGGCAAAGCTGGCTCTAGATTTAGAGTAAAGAGGTAAGTGATAGTTCTTCTTAAAAGTGTGCACCGAACACCAAACTGCAGCCTCCAAAAATTTCTTTGGTTGGTACTCCTCTGAGAAAGGCTGCTGATGTGGCTGTTGCCCTGGTAGAATGTGGTCTAATATTCTTGGGCACTGATTTGCCATGCTGTGCATAGCAGAAACGAATGCAGTGTCCCATCCATTTTGAAATATAGTTTGCTTTGAAATGGCCTTTCCTTGCGATCCTGCAGCATATGCCACAAACAGTTGCTCAGTTTTTCTGAAAGCTTTTGTTTTGTCCAAGTAGAAGCATAGCTGCCTGTGCATGTCCAGAGTGCAGAAGTCTCTCCCCTTTACTCTAGGGATTTGGATAAAAAGTTGGCAAATGAATGGTTTGGTTAAGAGCCACACTGGATACTACATTTGGCATAAACGTTGGGTTTGTCCTTGTCCAGGTGAAAGATGACAAAAGGTTCCACTGCCACTAATGCCTGTAACAGAGACCCTTCTTGCTGAAGTTATTGCTAAGAGCAGAGCAGTTTTCCATAAGAATTTTATCTCAGCTGTATTGTCTGGCTCAAAAGGAGGTAGTGTGAGCTTTTCCAAGACAAAGTTGAGGTCACATGTAGGTATCGGTGCTCTCCTAGGGGGTCTTCTCTTTTTTGCCCCTCTGAGATGCTGTCTTAGCAGTGGATGTGAGAAAATAGGAGGTTCCGTATTGTAATGAGCTGAAATGGCAGAGGCATGGATCTTAATTGACGAGAAGGATGGGTCTTTGTCCAGCATCTCAGTTAGGTATTGTAAAATCTGAGGAATATTTGGAACAAGCAGTTTAAGTCCTTGTGCCTGGTTCCAAGCACAGAATCTCTTCCATTTTTCTGCATAAGATTTCCTGGTGCTGGGCCTCCTGGCTTCCAAAATGACATCCATAACTGCTTTAGAGAGAGAGGTGTGTTCTGAGTGGCTATATCACTCGCCATGCAGTCAGATTTAAGGTTCTGAGTTGGCTGTGCAGAATCGGATTGTTTTGTTGGGTGAGAAGATACAGAATTTGAGGTAAAGCCCAGGCTGGGCCTTGAGACAAGCTCTTTAGGATTGGGTATCAGTGCTGGCGTGGCCAGTCTGGGGCAATCAGAATCATATTTGGCTTCTCTTGTCTGACTTAGGAGTACCTTGGGGAGGGGAGGAGAGGCAGTGGTGGAAAGGCATAAACTGTTAGGGGTTTCCAGCTGAATGACAGAGCATCCACTTTCCATGCTTGTGAGTGATAAGTCCTTGTGCAGAGTCTCTGTAGTTGGCAGTTGTGAGGGGAGGCAAATAGATCTAGGTCTGAGCATCCCCATTTCCTTGTTATGCTGAAGACTTGTGGATCTAGTTTCCACTCATGAGGGTCCATGAGGTTTCTGCTTAGTTCGTCTGCCAGAGTATTTTTCTTTCCTGGCAGGAATTGTGCTTGCAGATATACTTGATAGGTCAGTGCTGTTTTCCACAAAGTCATGGCTTGCCTGCAGAGGGGGTAGGAATGTGTGCCATGTGTGCCCCCTTGCTTGTTTATGTACCACATCACTAGTATTGTCCGTCTTTAGCAATAGTTGTCCTGGATGTAGTAGATCCTTGAAGGCTGTCAGGGCATTCTATACAGCTAGCATCTCTTTTTGATAGATATGAAAATGCATTTAGTCTGTGGGCCACGTGCCCGGAATACATTCTCCCGCTGTGTGCGCCCCCCAGGCATAATCCGATGCATCTGTTAGTGTCTGCCTGGCTGTGGGTGAAGTGAAAGGCTGTCCCTTGTTGTGGTGACAGTGCAGTGCCCACCATCGAAACTTGTTGCAGGCAGGGAATGAGAGTTTTTATTGTTTCCAGGCTGTGGCAAAGTCCAAACACTTTTTTTGATACCATTGTAGCGTCCTCATATGCAGTCTTGCATATGGAATTAGCAGGATGCAGGATGCCATGAAGCCCAAAACCTGCAGAATTTTTCTTGCAGGTAGCTGGGTCTTTGTTGCCATCATTTGAAAGTGAGTCAGTTGCCTTAGTCTGGTGCGAGATAAGCCATCTGGGCAGTTGTATTTAAGCTTGCACCCAGGAATATTATCTCTTGAGAAGGCACTATTGATTTTTTTGTTTACTGTGTACCCTAGGCAAATTAGTAATCTTTTACAAACGCCAGATGCTTTAGTAGAATGTCCTTGCTCTCTGCTTGAATAAGGCAGTCGTCCAAGTAGGAATATATTTGAATTCCTTTTTGTCTGCAAAATGAAATTACTGGTGCCAGGCATTTTGAGAAGACCCTGGGCACAGTAGATAAGCCAAAGGGCAGTGCAGAGAATTGGTAATACATTGAGCCAGCTATGAATCTGATGCATCTTCTGCAAGATTGTCTGATTGGGGCAAGCAGGTATGCCTCTGAGGTCCAAAGTAACTAGCCAAGCCTTCTTGCCCAGCATGGGGAAAAAGTTGCTGCAGTGTCAACATTTTGAATTTTGGAACGTCCAGGAAAGTATTTTGAGTAGACTGGTCCAGTATTGGTCTCCAGGCTTGGTCCTTTCTGGGTACCAAGAAAAGTCTCGAGTAAAATCCTTGCCCCTGCTCTTGCTGTGGTACCTTTTGAATAGCCCTCATGTCCATGAGAGCAGAAATTTGTTGTGCCTCGGCCCATTGATTGTGTGGCAGGTCTGGCATACCTTCTGGCCTTGAGGGTGGAACCTGCAACCCTGAGAAACAATATTCAGTACCCATTTGTCCTGGATGGTCATGTGCCAATTTTGTGAGAGAAGTGCTAGTTTTCCCCCTAAGGGTGCTGTCAAAAGGTAACTGCTTGGCATTTGTAGAGGAAAGTCATTGGGACGGTTTCCTATAAGGTTGTGATTTGTCTTCTCTGCCTTTGGGGGCTGAAGCACCCCATTGTTTAGGTCTGTATGAACCTTGGGGCTGAGATCTGCCTCTAGAGCGTCTGTATCTGCCTCTTTGTGGCCTGTTTGACACTGGAAAGGGCCAATTTTTAGAAGGCCAGTTTCTGCTAAATCTAGGTGGCTGAACCTGTAAGAAATCCTTTACTGTCTGCATTGATTTTGCTTTGTCCTCCATTTTCTTTAACACCTCTTCTGCCTTAACACCAAACAAAGCATCATGCTGTAATGGAGCATCCAATAATTTTGCTTTAACATGATCAGGTAAACTGTTCTTTTAACAAAGCATGCCTTCGAATGACAGAACCTGCAACTGCAGCTCTGCGAGAAGCCTCTAATGAATCAAAACCACGTTGCAAAGTATGCTTTCCCACTTGTTCAGCTGCATGCAATAAATCCTGCATTTCCTTGTTCAAGACATTCAGAGCCTGTAAGCATTTTCTGTTTTAGCAAAGACATTAGGCATTGTTAAGCATGTGAAACTGCCCTTGCAGTAGAGATGTAACCCCCCCCCCATCTGTCCAGTGCTCTAGAATCCCTATCAGAGGGAACAGGGTTTTTTTGCAGTGGAAGCCTTGACCCCTTTGGGACCCTGAGAAAGTGTTTCTGGGTCAGCAGCAGAGTTTTTATAAAGAAATTTATGAGAATCTGGAACCCTGTAGTACCTATCTGGCTTAACTGGTGCAGGGGGTAAGAATCAGGAGACAAACTGTTTTCAGAAAATACATAAACAATATCTAGTACAGGGGGATAGCAAGAGGCCTGTGTTGAGGCAATAAAAGAAAGTCTGAGCCTTTTCTTGGATTTAGTTGCCACTCGTGGGGGATCTATGAGGTTTCTGCTTAGTTCGTCTGCCAGAGTGTTTTCTTTTCCTGGCAGGAATTATGCCTGCAGATGTACTTACTAAGTCAATGATGTGTCCCATAAAGTCATGGTTAGTCTGCAAAGTGGGTAAGAATGTGTGCCCCCTTGCTTGTTTACATGACTGTGGTGTTGTCTATCAGTATTTGTCCCGGATGAAGTAGGTCCTTGAAGGCTGTCAGGGCATTTTGAACAGCTAGCATCTCTTTTTGATTGATATGTAGATGCATTTGGTTTGAGGACCATGTGCCCTGAATGCATCTTCCTGCCATGTGGGCCCCCCAGGCATAATCTGATGCATCCGTTGTTAGGTGTCTGCCTGGCTGGGGGTAATGTGAATGGCTGTCCCTTGTTCTGGTGACAAGCCTTCGCCCACCATCAAAACTAGGGAATGAGAGTAATCATTGTTTCCAGGCTGTGGCAATGAGTCCAAACACTTTTTGGGTACCACTGAAGTTTCCTCATATGCAGTCTTGCATATGGAATTAGGATGACGAAGCCCAAAGCCTGCAGAATTTTTCTTGTAGATAACTGAACCTCTGTTGCAAACATTTTGAAATAGGTAGTCCATTGCTTTTGTCTTTGGTGAGATAAGCTATCTGGGCAGTTGCATTTAAGCTTGCACCCAGGAATATTATCTCGAGAGGGTACTAGTTTTATTTCTTTTAGTTGACTGTGTACCCTAGGCATGTTAGAAGTCTTTTCACAAACGCCAGATGCTGTAGAAAAATGTCTTTTCTCTACTTGAATTAGTCGTCCAAGTAAGGATATATTTGTATTCCTTTCTGTCTGCAGAATGCAATTCCTGCTGCCAGGCACTTTGTAAAGACCCTGGGCACAGTAGATAAGCCAAAGGGCAGTGCACAGAATTGGTAATGCATTGAGCCCGTCTTGAATCCGAGGTATCTTCTGCATGATTGTTTGATTGGGACATGCAGGTACGCCTCTTTTAGGCTCTAAAGTCACAAGCCAAGCATTCTTGCCCAGCATGGGCAGAAGCTGCTGCAAAGTCAACATTTTGAATTTTGGTATAAACAGGAATGTGTTCAGAATAGATAGGTCCAGTATTGGTCTCTAGGCCTTGTCCTTTCTGGGTACCAAGAACAGTCTCAAGTAAAATCCTTGTCCCTGCTCTTGCTCTGGTACTTGTTGAATGGCCCCCATGTCCATGAGGGATGAGACTTGTTTTTGCACCTCTGCCCACCGATTTTTTTTTTTGGCAGATCTGGCCAGCGGTTTGCCTTTGGCAGGGTATGGAAATGGAACTTGTAGCCTTGTGACACTGTTTAGAACCCACTTGTCCTGGGTTATAATGTGCCAATTTTCCCCCTAAGGGTGCTGCCAGGAGATAAGTGCTTGGTGCAGGCAGGGGGAAGTCATTGGGACTGCTTCCTGTATAACTGTGATTTGACTTCTCAAACTTTGGAGGTAGAAGCACCCCACTGCTTTGACCTGTATGAACTTTAAGCCTGGGATCTGCCTCTAGGGCATCCGGATCTGCCCCTTTGAGGTCTGTCTTACACAGGAAAGGGCCAATTCTTTGTAGAACAGTGTCTACTAAACCTAGGTGGCTGTACTTGTAAAAAATCTTTGACAGTTTGCAAAGATTTAGCTTTGTCCTCCATTTTCTTCAACACCTCTTCTGCCTTAACACCAAACAAAGTATCATCCTGTAAAGATGCATCTAATAATTGAACTTAGACATGATCAGGCAGATTTTGTTCCTTTAACCAAGCATGCCTCCTAATTACAGAACTCGTAACTGCGGCCCTACAGGAGGCCTCCAAAGAATCAAAACCACATTGCAAAGTATGCTTTCCAACTTGTTCAGCTGCATGCAATAAATCCTGCATTTCCTTGTTTTCTGCACATTGAGTTTAACAACATTTTCTATTTAAGCAATGCCATTACATGTTGCCGATATTTGAGCATATAAAACTGAAAGTTTAAGGCCCTAGCAGATGTGTAAACCTTTTTTTTCTCCATCTATCCAATGCCCTGTCAGAGGGGGTAGGGTTTTTTGCAGCGGAAGCCTTAACTCCTTTGGGACCCTGTGAAATAATTTCTGGGTCTGCAGCAGGGTTTTTAAAAAGGAATTTATGAGAGTCAGGAACCCTGTAATATCTGTCAGGCTTAACAAGAGCTGGAGGTAAGGAGTCAGGGGTCAGACTAGACTCCGAAAACACATCTACAATGCCTAACAGGTGGAATGGCTAGAGGACTGTGTTGAGGTAGTAAAAGGAAATCCCTGAGCCTCTTTTTAGATTCTGAAAAATCTTTGCTCTCCCAGTGGAAATGCTCCCTCATGGTATGCAAGGTTTCCCCAAAAGAACAGTCCTCTGGAGGAGAAGCTGAAGGTATAGATTCTTCAGCATCAGAATTCTCATAGGGGGAAGAGAATATTTCTGATCAGAACAGGAATCAAGAAGAAATAGAAACCTGATCTGAAGATTCATAGTCAGTCTCTTGCCTAGGCCTCTTATCAGGAGGGGGATTGGGAACCCCTGATCAAGGTAATCAAGTCTTCGGCCATTTTGAGCACATGTTTTTTTTGGGCATAGAGGCCTGTCCACGTGGCTCGAGTTGGTTTCTTTGCTTTAGAAGGTGCTTTAGTCTTTGCCTTTGAAGCTTAAGTCTGTTTAATGTAAAGATGTTTAGGTTTGAACACACCCTCGGAAGCCTGTGCCTGCTCAGCGGGCTCTGAACCCATCTGTGGAAATAGGCTCCAATACCTTTAGTTTCCAGCGGCATAGCAGACTCCACATGGGAGTCGGTAGCGGCCTGCAACTCTAAAGTAGCAGGAGTCAGGGGCTGCAAAAGCGCCTCACTGAGAACCGGCGACTGGCTTAGGAGAAGCTTAGTCTGTTTTGGACCTCTGTTGTTTATCTCTCCTTTTCTTTGCGTTTTATGTGAACCCCGGTAGTCTGATGGCTATCAGACAACATTTCTGGATAATTAAACTGGCATCCAAAATAGTTTAAAGCAAAATCATACAGACGCTCAATAGTGCTTTGGTTAAATCTAGCACAAAACAGACAACCAGAAACGTTATCAGGGCCTAGGGAAGGAATACAGTAAGAATTAAAGTCCTTATCAGGTATTTGCTTTCCACAAGAAATACAATTATTAACTTTCTGACATCGGAATGGAGCAAGAAAAAAAAAAAAAAAAAAAAAAAAAGTTTCCCCAATGGGGTACTTAGCTTTATTGAAGACTTCAGATCTGAAACTCAAACACGAAAATCTCAGGAGTCGGTCGGCCGACCGGCACTTGCGAACTGCTTCTGCTTCGGGCACCAAGCGGCAAGAAAGACTGAAGAAAATGGCGTCTGCTGCTTCTTTTATACCCCTGACAACCTGACGTCAGGAAAGGGGCGACAGCAGCCGACGCAGGACCCAAGACTATGGAATTCAGGCCGACTGAGGGCAACATGCCAGCAGGATTACCCAAATGTAATGACTGCAACAGTGAAACATGAACATCAGTTGGTTTGATTTTCTGATGGCCTTGGTTTTGTCCAGATAAAATCTTGCCTGTGAACATCCAGGGAGTGTAGTATTGTCAGTCATTCTGAGGAGAGGAGAAAAGTTGGTAAGTGAATGGACTGGTTTAGTGAAAGTTCGTTGACTACTTTGGGCATGGAGGGATTGGTATGCATGGTCACCCTGTCTTTATGGAAGATAGTGTAAGGGGGGCATGTCATGAGTGCCTGAAGCTGACACCCTTCTTGCAGAAGTGAGGGCTACCAGAAAGCCTGTTTTCCATGTGCACATCTAGACTATATGCCAAAGTGGCTGGTTCAAATGGAGGTAGCACAGGTTTTTCCAGGATATAGTTCAGGTCCTAGGGTGGTGGAGTAAGCTTTCTGGGAGGTCTTATGTACAAGATCGCTTATAACAATTTTACATCCAACCTGGCAAGTAAAGGAGGTTCCAGGGGTAGGCAGGCAGCGATAGCAAAGGTGTACTTTCACAGAAGAGTTATGAAAAGTCTGCTGAAATCAATTCCCACATAGTCCTTATGTCTTTGGAGATGCCATATGGACAACCTTTGCCATTTAGGACTGTAGATCTCCTTGTATTAGGTTTGCTGGCCTCCTGCAGGCTAGATAGCACGTCCTCTGTGTAGGTGTCTGAGGGGTACTAGAAGTTTATCACCCAGAGAGTTAAGTTCAGCATCTCTAGGTGTGGATGGATGACAGTTCTGTGAGTAGGTCCACCTTGAGGCAACTTGTGGTGATTGCCCTTGGCAAGCGACTGTAGAAGGGGGAACCAATGCTGCCTTGGCCAGTAGGGAGTCACTAGCAAGATTTTTTGGTACAGCTCTCCTGACAGTCAGGAAGACTTTCTGAATGAGGGGGAAAGAGAAGAAAGGCATACAGAAACAGGTCATTCCATGAGATGAAGGCGTCCACTCTCCAAGCTAGTGAAGAGTGGTGCTTGGTACAGAATTTAGTCAGTCAGTTGTATGTTCAGGGGGAGGCAAACAGATCTACTTGAGGGGTACCCCATCAGTGGACAATGTCTAGGAAAACTTCCCAGTGTAACATCCACTCATAATGTAGTGAGAATGACCTGCTTAGGACATCTACCTGCTTGTTGACCTGGGAAGGGATGCATGTTGCCTGTAGGGATACGTTGTTCTGCGAGGCCAATTTCCAAATTTGCATTGCCAGCCCCCACAGGAAGTAGGAATTGCCCCCATTCCAGTTTGTTGATGTACCACATGACAGTGGTGTTGTCTGTGAAGATTCGCAGAGGGCCTGGCTGAAGGATAGGGAGAAAGGCATTCGGGGCTAAATGAGCAGCAGTCATTTCCCTGATGTTGATGCGTTTCATCAGGAGGGATGCCTGCCAAGGTGCTTGCATCTAGACTCCGTTCATGTAGCCCCTCAGCCCAGATCCAGGGCATCTTTGCATACATGTTGAGCTGGTGTGGGGGGTAGGAGGGGTAGTCCTAGATTCCCTTCAACTGTTGTATCCAGCACCTTAGTTCTGTTTTTAGACAAGGTAGGAAGGGCATCTGGAAGTAGAGGATGGCTGTGCTGGGATCACATGTTCTTTAAATATCACTGCACCTTCCTCATGTGCATCCTGGCTAGGGGGTAGCATAGGGATGGTGGCTGCAGCAATACCCAGAAAACGCATAAACTATTGCTGACAGCTGGTCGATCTGGAGGTGGTCTTAAAAATGATTAGTCAGGGAGACCACTTTGGTCTTGGGGTAAGAATGCTTTCATTAGGTCTGTCCGAATCCTGCAACCCAGGAAGACTTTGTCTTGTTCTGGGGACAGGGATGACCAGGGAGGTTCAGTGTGAAGCTTAGTTTCTGAAGCAGGGACAGAGAACTGGAAATGATTTTTTTAGGGTCTTTTTCTGCAAGAATTAGAATATCTAGGTAGGGCTAAATATGTATGCCCTTGGTCCTGCAAAAAGCTAAGGTGAAAGCTAGGCATTTGGTGAAAACCCTTGGTGCAGTGGACAAACCAAACGGCAATCCAGTAAATTGAAAATGAGAGCAAAGCCCAGCAAAACACAAGTACTTCTTGTAGTCTGGGTGTATAGGGATGTGGAAGTAAGCCTCCTTCAAGTCCAAAGTGGCTATGAATGCTTGTTCATAGGTAGGTACTAGGCTACCGGCCCAAAGGCCTACGTAAGCCTAACCAACAAGGTTCCCTGTCTTACACCACCCAAGAAAGTTATTTTCCTGTGCCACTGTCGAGCAGACACACAGAAGTGATCCCCGGGGTGCATTTCCCATCCACTCAAGATTTTTCTTGGAGTGCTAATGAAGAACTTTGCTTGACATAGTGGGTAGCCTATTCCAGAGTATGGGAAGTCTCTGGGACAGGAATCTATCCCTCCAGCATGTCCTGTTTATTGTGGTGACAAGGTTTAGGTCCCTAGAGTGTGTAGCTCAGAGGAATTGGGACTTTTTTAGGTGTAGCATGTCCAACAGCTCTGGGTTCGACATAGCTTGTTAGGCAGAGATAACCTCGGATCTTGCCACCTATTGCCTTCTCCCACCTTGTGGTGGCAATAGTGAAGCAGGGTCTGAAGGGAAGCATTCTGAAAGGGACTTTTAGAAAAAGGTTGAGGACGGATAAGTCCAGGATTGGTCTCCATGATCCCTCCTTTTTTGGTACTAGTAATAGTCTAGAGTAAAAACCTTTTCCTTCTTGTTCTGATGGGACATATTCTGTGGTGCCTTGTGCCCATAGGTCCTGGATAATGGGTAATTAGGTGAAGCTGATTTTTTGGGTGGGAAGGGGATGCCCTGTGGGATGGGTCTTTCCTGCCAAGATAGGAAATATCCTTTTTCCACAATTGCCAGCACCCAGCAGTCTGTGGTCATTTCTTTCCAGGGGGCAGAGAGACTGGAAGACAGGGGGATATGGGCAAAGGAGTTATGCATTGCCATTACATCTGTCCTGAAAGGACAGAGTTGGCTGAGAAGAGGTAGTCTTAGAGTACTGCATCCTAGCCCCTTCCCCATGCCTGGTAGATGAAGGGGTGGCTGTGGAGGGGGCCCCTTCTGACATAGGATGTTTTGGCAGGATAATTTATGTAATAGTTTGGTACAGGAGATACCAGCAGGTATTTAAAGGTATTTTAGTTCTTTGCTCTCCTCCTATTTTTTTTTTTTTTTTTTTTTTTTAAGAGTTCTACAGACAGTTTACCAAATGGAAGGTTATGATCAAGTGGAGCATCTAAGATTTTGAACTAACGTCTTCTGGCAGTGGCTGGAGCCTAGGTCAGGAGCATCTATGAAGTACTGATGCAGCTGACTTAGCAGAGGCATCTGCAGAGTCATAACTGAATCTAATGGAGTGCCTGGCCACCTGGGATGCCAGGGATTGTTTAGATACTACTTAATGTCTTAAGACAGTCAGGCAAGGAGTTTAGAAGTGTAATATCTTGTGATACTAAGTCCACGGCATATTTAACCATATATGTGTTTGGTAGTTAATTACCCTAAAAGCCAGAGTGGAAGAGGTGCACGTCTTCTTGCCCAGCCCAGACACAACTTCACTGTCTTTACCTGAAGGTAAGAGATGAAAGGGATCAGTACTATTTACCTGGGGTCACAGCTATCACCAGCAGGGTCTGCCAAGGGGGGGGGTTTACTAGAAATTTGTGATCAGGCACCTTATAGAAACTATCGGGTCTCTTTGGAACAGAAGGCGGAGAGTCAGGGTTCTTTAGAGCAAGAAGCAAAAGCATCAAGGTATGCAGGGATAGTACAATTGTGTACACTTACCATAAATGTAGATATTAGAATGTATTCACTGTTGCAGTCATCACATTTGGGTAATCTGCTGGCAGGTTGCCCTCAGTTGGCCTGAATAACAAAGTCTTGGGTCCTGCGTCGGTTGCAGTCTCTTCTTCCATGACGTCAGGGGGTCGGTTGCAGTCTCTTCTTCCATGACGTCAGGGGTATAAGAACATGCAGCAGACGCCATTTCAAACAGTTTTTCTTGCCCCAGATGCCAGGTGCCCCCCAAATGGGGATTTATGCACCATGGTAAACCTGTCTCAAAGATTGTTATTCAGGCCGACTGAGGGTAACCTGCCAGCAATTACCCAAATGTAATAGCTGCAACAGTGAAACACGAAGAACATCACTGGAGGAATGGCCGATGGGAAGGGTGATTCAACCTGTAGCAGCTCAAAGCATCTTTTACTGTGTTTGTCATTTGGGTAATATCCCATATGAAATATTCATCTTCGTGATAGTCTCACCAAATGTTCTGTCCTCTGGAGGAGAATCTCCTTCAATAGAATCCTCATCTGGAGAATAATAATCCAGGGGAAGGCTATTTGGGAAGAGTAAGTAATTGACTCCTCAGAGAAAGAGGAGAGGGCCTCTTCTTCATCCTGGGGAATAGAGGGAAGGAGTGAAGTAGCAGAAGCAGTCCTTGGGCTGAGCAGTGGAACAGAGGGAGCCAGAAGCAGCTGTAGGCCTAAAGGCCATGAAGGCCAGAATCAGGGACTGTAAAAGACTGCCAGTCTGGTTGTCCTTCTGGAGGGGTAGAAAAATGTTTGGTCTTTTGCCTCATTGTCAAAGGAGCAGTTTTGGGAGACGCTGTAGGCCTCTACTTTTGGGGCCTTACCTGAAAGGAACAAGATTCCCGAGATCCAGAAGGGCCGTCCAGTGGAACCTGGTTCTCCCTTGAAGTAACAGATGTCCCAAGTCATCTCCACGGATGTGGAGGCTGGTGCTTCAGAGATGGCTTCCTCGAGGGGGGCCATAGAAGCAGACTGCTCTAGCAGACGTCCCTCAACCCCTATATCTGTGGTGGGTGGGGCGTCTGACAAAGGCAGAGGTAGTAGGTCATGAAATTTTGGCCTTTTTCTTTGGTAGTTCCATCTGGGTGGTCGATTTGGGATCCATCCTTAAGAGATAACTTAAAGCCTTTGATTTTCTAAATACCAGGTTAAGGGCAGCCAGACCGCTTACAGGTGTTTTAGGGACGAGGGATCAGCAGATGGAGCAGGAGGTATGGTAGTGTTCCCGGCCTAGACAAAAGAAGCACAAGTCATGGGCGTCCTTATGTGGAATTTGATGCCCGCATCTGCATTTACCTTTCTTAGCAAAAATCAGCTAATGTTAAAACAAGCAAGCCAAGCTCAAGCAATTAAGAAATCCCCAACCAGGTACTTCGCTTTAGACGTCTTGATAGATGGGAGTGATGCAATCAATCGGACGTTCGTCTGTGACAGAAAAGTTATGAGGTCTGTGCATGCAGACATCACATTTAAGGCCCCTGGTTTATGGCTCTACGTGACCTCCCATGCAACAACTGCCACCAGGCTTAAAGCTTTTGTACTGGAGCCAATGTTCGGATCGCCTGAGGCAGATCATCCCACAGTAAGAATACTGCAACATGAGAATAGGACATCAGTAAGGATAATACAGATGGTTCAGGTGTTTACTGGCAGTTAGACTTTAGAAAAGCTTAAATTGCTGGCATTAACTTGGACAGAGCTTCTCCCATCAGTGCAACAAAAAGGGAAAGGATTAAAAAAATGCAGTAATTTACTTACCTGCAGCTATCAATTTGCCATCAAGTTCTGCAATTCCTAACCCAGATCGAGCATAGTGCATAGGAGTCATTGGCTGATCAACAGGATCCTCCTGTGGTGCTTCAAAGCTCATACTCTTCAGCAGACGTGGAGTGCCAGTAGGTGAACTCTGGGGGCTGTTACGACCATGCAGGGAAATAACAGACAGCACACCATTTAAGACAGCCAGGCAAAGATAGGAGTTATCTGAAATGACAGATAAAATAGTC